>NC_083818.1:945870-965653 GCF_015708825.2 Lethenteron reissneri
GTGAGAGTGAGGGTCAGGGTTGGGGTGAGGATCGCTTACCTGGCTCCAGTAGTCGCTGTCGCGGAAGAAGCAGTGGATACGCGGCTGCAGGGCAGAGGGTCAGGGTCAGAGCCAGGGCCAGGGCCAGGGCTGGCAGGCGCATTGTGGACGAGTGGACAGCGACGGCGTGTGCCGGGCCCAAATGCTTCCAAAGAGATCACTGGAGTCTTCTTCAGTTCTTCTCAACTCTCTCTCTTATCTCTTTATCTCTCCCGTATCTTATCTCCTCTCGCTCTATCTGCTCTCTCTTCCCGTCGCGATCCGTTGCGAACAAAACTGTTCCGAACCACCCCAATGTCCTGTTCCGAACCTCGGGAACCGTCTCTTACGAACGAATCTTATCCGTTACAAAAAAATGTATCTACCCGTTGCGAACGCGTCTCTGGCTGCTCACAGGAAACCTTATCAACTTAGCAAAAGGACGATAATTTGTTCAGAACAATGCCTCTGTTTCGAACCGATTAAAACCCGCATTCGTTGTGAACGAAAATGTGATTTGTTCTGAACTCGCTCTGCAATCCTGACCGTTTTTGTGTTCGCAGCAACGCTGTATCTGTTCCGCACTCACCCACCCCCCGCACTTCGTTCCGAACTCGTTCTCGACTGTTGTGAACCGTCTCCTGTTACACCAACCCGCAGTTGAGTGGCGTCCGGGAGGCGAGTTCGGGTTTATATCGAGGGAGAGGGAGGGGTGTGCGATGACATCACACAGAGGACTAACCACCCCCATCATCCCCCTCCCCCCACAGCCACCATCCCCAATGACCAGCATCCCATACCGAGCCCATCATCATCACTGCCGACCTTTCCATAGCCATCAAGCATCATCCACACGATCACTAATAGCATGCACCACCATCACTAGTATCGTCACCCACATCACAACAATATATACCGACCCCATCACCACTCCCATCTACCCCATGGACAATATCAACATCCACCCAATAACATCGTAGTCACCACCATCACCAACCCCATCATCAATATCATCATCTACCCAACAGCATAATAAATATCTTCACCCACCTCGTCATCCTCTCATCTTCAACAACACCACCCTATCAAAACAATCACCTACCTACCTCATCGCCATCACGAACGTTAATAGCCACATCATCATCATCAACATCATCTACCCAGGAACAACTCCATCATCATAATAATAAACCCAGCCCGTAACACGATCAGCCAGCCAACCCATATCTCCAAATCACTACTCACCGCATCACTCACATCAACATCACCCACCTCGTCATCATCATCATCAACAGGCAATGTTCGTGTGTGTATGTGCTGTGTGTGGTGTGTGTGGTGTGTCTGTGTGGTGGGTCTGTGTAGTGTGTGTGTGTGGTGTGTGTGGTGTGGTGTGTGTAGTGTGTGTGGTGTGTGTGTGGGTGGTGTGTGTGTGTGTAGTGGGTGTGTAGTGAGTGTGTGTGTGGTCGGTGTGTGTGTGGTGTGTGTGGTGTGTGGTGTGTGGTGTGTGTGTGCGGTGTGTGGGGTGTGGTGTATCTGTGTGGTGTGTCTGTGTGGTGTGTGGTGTGTGTGGTGTGGTGTGTGTGTGGTGTGTCTGTGGTGTGTCCGTGTGGTGTGGTGTGTGTGTGGTGTGTGTGTGTCTGTGTGGTGGGTCTGTGTAGTGTGTGGTCTGTGTGTGTGTGGTGTGGTGTGTGTGGTGTGTGTGTGGTGTGTGGTGTGTGTGGTGTGGTGTGTGTGTGGTGTGTCTGTGGTGTGTCTGTGTGGTGTGTGTGTGTGGTGTGTGTGTGTGTGGTGTGTCTGTGTGGTGGGTCTGTGTAGTGTGGTGTGTGTGTGGTGTGGTTTGTGTGTGTGTGGTGTGTGTGTGGTGTGTGTGGTGTGGTGTGTGTGTGTGGTGTGTCTGTGGTGTGTCTGTGTGGTGTGTCTGTGTGGTGTGTGTGTGGTGTGTGTGTATGGTGTGGTGTGTGTGGTGTGGTGTGTGTGGTGTGTGTGGTGTGGTGTGTCTGTGTGGTGTGTCTGTGTGGTGTGTCTGTGTGGTGTGTCTGTGTGGTGTGTGTGTGTGGTGTGTGTGTGGTGGTGTGTGGTGGGTGTGTGTGGTGGGTGGGTGTGGTGGGTGTGAGTGTGTGTGGTGGGTGTGTGTGTGGGGTGTGTGGTGTGTGGGGCGTGTGTGTGTGGGGTGTGTGTGTGGTGGGTGTGTGTGTGGGGGGTGGTGGGTGTGTGTGTGGTGTGTGGTGTGTGTATGGTGTGTGGTGTGTGGTGGGTATGTGTGTGTGGGGTGTGTGTGGTGTGTGTGTGGTGTGTCTTAAAATGGGGAGACAAAGGCGGTCGGCCGTGGTTCTGGCCATCCACCCCCTCGTGAGTAAATGAGTGAATGAATGCACGAGTGAGTGTACGAATGAGTTTGGTGAATATGTGTGAGTGTATGAATGAGTTTGGTGAGTGTGAGCGAGAGAGTGTATGGATGAGTGAGTGTATGAATGAATTAGTGTGGTGAATGAGTTCGTGGTTGAATGGAATGTTCGTGAGTGCATTAGTGAATGAGTGAGTGGGCGAGTCTGAGTTTTAATCAATTAAATTGATCCGGGCCAATTAATTAGGCATCCTAAGTGTTGTTTGCTCTTCTCTGCCAAAGCAAGAGACAGGAGGAGGAGGGAGCGCTCCTAGTAAGAACTCAAACTTGAGCCGCCACTTTACATAATCAAATATCGCCATTTGATATACAAACCACGCACCACTCCACGCCGTCACGACACACACACGCGCATCATAAACATACACACACACACGTACATACAGACACGCATAAAAACACACGCACACGTACATACAGACACGTATACAAACACACACACGCGTCATAAACATACACACGCACACGTACATACAGAGACGTATACAGTGAGGGAAAAAGTATTTGATCCCCTGCTGATTTTTTACGTTTGCCCACTGACAAATAAATGATCAGTCTATAATTTTAATGGGAGGTTTATTTTAACAATGAGAGACAGAATAACAACAAAAAATCTAGAAAAACGCATGACAAAAATGTTATAAATTGATTTGCATTTTAATGAGGGAAATAAGTATTTGACCCCTCTGCAAATCATGACTTAGTACTTGGTGACAAAACCCTTTTTGGCAATCACAGAGGTCAGACGTTTCTTGTAGTTGGCCACCAGGGTTACACACATCTCATGAGGGATTTTGTCCCACTCCTCTTTGCAGATCTTCTCCAAGTTATTAAGGTTTCGAGGCTGACGTTTGGCAACTCGAACCTTCAGCTCCCTTCACATATTTTCTATGGGATTAAGGTCTGGAGACTGGCTAGGCCACTCCAGGACCTTAATGTGCTTCTTCTTGAGCCTCTCCTTTGTTGCCTTGGCCGTGTGTTTTGGGTCATTGTCATGCTGGAATACCCATCCACGACCCATTTTCAATGCCCTGGCTGAGGGAAGGAGGTTCTCACCCAAGATTTGACGGTACATGGCCCCGTCCATCGTCCCTTTGATGCGGTGAAGTTGTCCTGTCCCCTTAGCAGAAAAAACACCCCCAAAGCACAATGTTTCCACCTCCATGTTTGACGGTGGGGATGGTGTTCTTGGGGTCATAGGCAGCATTCCTCCTCCTCCAAAGAGCTCCATTTTGGTCTCCTCTGACCACAACACTTTCACCCAGTTTTCCTCTGAATCATTCAGATGTTCATTAGCAAACTTCAGACGGGCATGTATATGTGCTTTCTTGAGCAGGGGGACCTTGCGGGCGCTGCAGGATTTCAGTCCTTCACGGCGTAGTGTGTTACCAACTGTTTTCTTGGTGACTATGGTCCCAGCTGCCTTGAGATCATTGACAAGATCCTCCCGTGTAGTTCTGGGCTGATTCCTCACCGTTCTCATGATCATTGCAACTCCACGATGTGAGATCTTGCATGGAGCCCCAAGCCGAGGGAGATTGACAGTTCTTTTGTGTTTTTTCCATTTGCGAACAATCGCACCAACTGTTGTCACCTTCTCACCAAGCTGCTTGGCGATAGTCTTGTAGCCCATTCCAGCCTTGTGTAGGTCTACAATCTTGTCCCTGACATCCTTGGAGAGCTCTTTGGTCTTGACCATGGTGGAGAGTTTGGAATCTGATTGATTGATTTCTTCTGTGAACAGGTGTGTTTTATATAGGTAACGAGCTGAGATTATGAGCACTCCCTTTAAGAGTGTGCTCCTAATCTCAGCTCGTTACCTGTATAAAAGACACCTGGGAGCCAGAAATCTTTCTGATTGAGAGGGGGTCAAATACTTATTTCCCTCATTAAAATGCAAATCAATTTATAAAACATTTGACATGCGTTTTTCTGGATTTTGTTGTTGTTTTTCTGTCTCACACTGTTCAAATTAACCTACCATTAAAATTATAGACTGATCATTTCTTTGTCAGTGGGCAAACGTACAAAATCAGCAGGAGATCAAATATTTTTTTCCCTCACTGTAGCCTTAATGAACTGTTGCAGCAAGAGTTGTTAGCGAGTTGCTCCGAGTGAAGGTCAGAAAGGCACGCGATGGGGGTCGGTGGCCAACACCACGCCCAGCCGCCTTTGTTTCCATAGTGGCGATCGCACCAGGTACTCATTTGAGGCTTAGTAGACCTAGGGGAGGTCCAGGACCGGTTCGGATAATCGCCACTGGTATTGGCCGTGAACGGGAATCGAACTCGGGTCGCCGGGGTCGTAGCGCAGCGCGCGAGCTGCTCCACTGCCGCTCACCACACACACGCACAGGCACAGACAAAGAACCCCCGTGTAGCCTTAACAGGCTGTTGGGGCAAGTGCTGTTAGCGAGCACCTATAAAGGCGGACACACAGACACAAAGACACACACAAACAGACACACACACACATAGACCAAGATCCTCCTCTAGCTTTAACACGCTTTTGAGGCAAGTGCTGTAGGCGAGCACCTGTTTAAGGTCGGGCTGTAAGCAAGGACCATTGCCCATAACATCGCCTACACAATGCACATATACGTGGTTTTTATTCTTCCTTTTAAGGGCATGGGGTTATTGACGAACGTGCTGCGATGTAAATCTCCACAAAGCAGTCACTCACGACCTGAAAGGGCGGCTTAAAGGCAGCGCGGTCGCCAGGGTGGCTAGGAGATGTTGACTACCTCGCCTGGTATATAGGAGGTCGAGAGTTACATCCTAACCTGGACGCCTGCTCTATATTGTGAGTTTGCGGTGTCTCTCTCTCTCCCCCCGTGGTCGCTTGGAATTTTATTCGGGTCCTCCGGTTTTTTCTTGCACATTTATAATCAACAACCACACGCAATCAGAGTATTTGGCTGCTATAAATTTCCACGTAATAAGCCACTTCGTTGCGCTATCATTTGTGATGACCAGGTCACTTCTAAGAAAGAGCGACACCGCTCAGTGGCGCCTTACCTGTAAAATAAAAAGAATAGTTTGTTGTAGCGGTATCACGGTGTGAATCCGGCAAGCAGCCCTGGTTAATACTGTGCTGTGGTGTTCACAGTAGATTACTCCACAGCGTTTGCGAATCTAATCGATATCACTATGTAACACAATTTTTGTTCCTGGGTAGTAAGTGTTATTTCGTAATTGCGTATGCCTAAAAAGTATAGAAAATAGCTTTTATTCCCCACAAACTTTGCTTTTGTGACCAGGACAGTGATATTTTGAAATTTACCTATTTTCAATGAGAAAACGGGCAAATTTGTGTATTTTTGTTCACATAAAGTCAGAAAAAAACAACATGAATCAAAATTAACATGTATTTATACTAAACTAATACAAAAATGACGAAAAAAGAAGCGAGTAGTTTTTCGAGATTTACGAATCAGCCCCCAAATGTGTTCTCCCATCATGTTCTCGTTACACTATCAAAGTCCAGTATATCCTGGTGGAAACGCTCGCCTTGCTCCTCCGAGTACTCTCCTATGTTCTCCCTGAATTTATCAAGATGAGCATCAAGGATATGGACTTTGAGGGACATCCTACAGCCCACTGTGCCATAGTTCTTCACCAGATTCTCAACCAGGAAGCCACGAACCACTGCAACAAAGCTGTTCCAAGCCGCTTTCTCTTTACTAGTGAGCTTCTTGGGAAATTCATTGCACTCCAGGATGTTCTTTATCTGTGGTCCGACGAAGACACCGGCTTTGACCTTTGCCTCAGACAGCTTATGGAAGAAGTCTTGAAGGTATTTGAAGGCTGCCGACTCCTTATCTACAGCTCTGACAAATTGTTTCATAAGGCCCAATTTGATGTGCAGTGGTGGCATCAGCACCTGGGGGGTGGTCCACCAGTGGCTCCCACTTGACATTGTTCCTCCCTACAGAGAACTCGGTCCGCTGTGGCCAGTCCCGCCTGTGATAGTGCGCCTTGGTGTCCCTGCTGTCCCAAAGGCAAAGATAGCAGGGAAACTTGGTAAAACCGCCTTGGAGACCCATCAGGAATTCCACCATTTTGAAGTCTCCGATGACCTCCCAGCCATACTCATCATACTTCAAGGCGTCCAGCAAGGTCTTGATGCTGTTGTAATCTTCTTTGACGTGCACTGAGTGAGCCAGGGGAAGAGACGGGTACTTGTTACCATTATGGAGCAGCACGGCTTTGAGGCTCCTGGATGAGCTGTCAATGAAGAGGTGCCACTCATTCTGGTTACATGCGATTTCGATTGCCTCGAACAGACTGGTCACATTGTGGCAGAAGCAGAGCCCATCTTGACGAGTGAAGTTGCAAAAGGTTGGTGACGCTTCCTCTGATCTGCGACTTGCACACTTTTATCCAACAAGTTCCACTGCTTGAGCCTAGACGTCAAAAGCTCGGCATTGGACTTGGTGAGACCAATATCTCTGATCAAGTCGTTGAGGTATTTTTGGTTGGGATAATATGGGTTTCTCTCCTCAGCTCCACCTCTGAAATTGTCATCTGGATCTACATCTTCCTCGCTCTCTGACTTGCTGCTCTCTTCTAAAGACGGCTGCTCTTTCTCCGGAGGAGTGGGTATGGGGAGCTCATGGCAGTGTGGAACCGGGGCGATGGGTGAAGGTCCGGATATGTGATAGCAGGTGCATTCTTGCCAGTCCGACGTTTGGAAGGGTCCACCATGCAGAGGTAGCGGTTGCTTGAGTGGTCAGTGGGTTCCCGCCAAATTCTTGGAATAGTGAACTTCATGGCTCTCTTTTCCCCTCTGTACCATCCTCCAAAAATACATTTATATCACCCATGATTAATGTGTAAGAGATTCTCGCAACATTTTTCATATTTGATATTTTTCTTCAATCACATTGAAAATTGTTAAACATTTAAAAATGTAAAACTTTTACAATTTTTACATTTTTAACAAATTATCCATCTTACCTTTCAGAGTTTTTTTGCATTGCTCGCAGGTGAAATGAGGTGCCTAGGGTTTGTCTTGATCCCCGACAGGCATGCCAAAATATGCCTTGTTGGCCTCATACATCTTAGCAGATGCTTCCACAGAGTACTTTTTCACTCTTGTCTTGATAAATTGGCCGCAGACATAGCAAAATGCGTCTGCCGGATGCTTGCAGACTCTTGATGCTATCTCAGAAAAATGCAGATATGTATCCACTTAGGCAGATGGAACTAAACTGAACTGGTGGGCTTAGGGTCCCTGTATTTATACTACTATTTATATTACTGGAAAGTTCTAGAATGTTCTAGAAGCTACTCCAAGTTTACTCACCACTAAATCTATCTGGAATGTTCTGTTATATAGGTCAATTTCAAAATATCACTGTCCTGGTTACAAAAGCAAAGTTTGTGGGGAATAATAGCCATTTTCTGTACTTATGAGGCATAAGCAATTAGGAAATAACACTTACTACCCAGGAACAAAAAATAAATTACACAGTGTATTTATCGAACACCTTCGCTCAAGGCACATGACGTGAGCTCACATAACGGGGACAGTGTGAGTCTATCGGCAGTGTTGAGTCTATGGGCAGTGTTGAATCTATTGGCAGTGTGAGTCTATGGGTAGTGAGTGGTGAGTCTATGGGCAATGTGAGTCTATGTGCAATGTTGAGTCTACGGGCAGTGTTGAGTCTATGGGCAGTGTTGAGTCTACGGGAAGTGTTGAGTCTATGGGCAGTGTTGAGTCTATTGTGCGGTGTTGAGTCTATGGGCAGTGTTGAGTCTATGGGCAGTGTTGAGTCTATGGGCAGTGTTGAGTCTATGGGCAGTGTTGAGTCTGCTCATTGTACAGGGGGGAGTTGATTCCAGTGCACTCCTCACGGTGGATGTTAAAGATGCCCTGATGTCATCGACAAGAGTAGGCCATCGTGTGCCAGCTTCCGCGTCCCAATTTGCAAAATAACATTGTAAATGACTCACAGCTGCCGCACCATCGCGTCCTCTTGGCAGACTGACGCTCAAGGTCACGTACGCACGTACGTTTGTAAATACAGAGACTCCTCTACTTACGAACACTGGACTTACGAACTTTCAGAGATACGAAAAAACCTGTCCATACCTCCATTTTCTTGTTTGGACCGAGAGTCGTAAGTTCAACCAGATGGCAGTGGTGGTATCTACATCTGCAGAACGTGAAGAACCAGTGGCATCTACAGGAAATTATACAACTTTTAAAGCCATTCCCCATGTTTAGTGTACAAGCACCACAACACGTTTGGAATCGGCAGAAGTAAAGTTGGACTTACGAACAAATCGACTTATGAACAGTACCTCTTGAATCTAACTCGTTCGTAAGTAAAGGAGTCCCTGTATGTTGAACTCCGTTTGCACCGTACGCAGCCAACCGTGCTAATCACGGTCACAAACGATGCGCGAATTCTGGCCACTTGAGTTCTCTCTCTGTCCCTCACCTGGATACTAAACTACAAAAAAACAAATCAACTTGAGAACGAGGGAGATCAGAACAGTTGGAGCAAAACGTCGGCCGCACGTTGGTATTGAATGCAGAGGCAAGAAGTCTCGAGCCACCGGTGAGCAGCAGGAGATCAATCGATCAGAATTTGATCCACACATTGGGCCATGGAAAATAATACTGTTTGTGTAAACGTGGACATTTTTGTCGGGTTTATTTATTATTAAAACATGCATCATCGTCGTCGTCGTCACAATCTTCATCCCTATCATTATCACTATCATCATCACCAAGATCACCATCGTCAGCACCACTACCATTTGCCTGAGTATCATCATCATAATCATCATCTCTACCATTGTCATACTCATCATCACCACCATCACCACCTTCATGACGCTTGGATCCTATCTCAGAGACCTGGACACTCTGCTCGTGCCCCAGCAATCATCTCGAGGCTTTCCATGCACACGGGCAATGGCGTATCCTTGGGATCAGGTGGTCTGACTTCATCACAAAGGTTTACTGTGACATCCCGCGCTGGTCTCCCCTTCCGTAGAGGACCTCGTCATCGTCGTCATCATCGTCATCATCATCGTCATCATAGTCATCATCGTCATCATCATCGTCATCATCATCATTATCGTCATCATCAGTATCATCGTCGTCACCACCGTCACCATCATCTTCGTCATCTGACACCGCCGTCTGGCCCGAATCAGGCCCAGACGGCGGTGTCAACAAGCAGTCGTTTTGGCGTCATCTCGGCCTGCGCTTGAGCGTCGAGGTCAGATGTGGAACCAAAGCCGAGGCGACGCCGACTCGCCCATCCAAGGGAGAGGGCCACGCTCACCCCCGGTGCTCATTGTGGGCTATCGTCGTTGCGCTTGATGATGCGGACGTGAAGCCTGACCAGGGGGAGGCCTGGCGACACGTGGAGTTGACGGCGGTCCCATTGGTTGGCGAAGCGACTCCGATCACCACCTTCATTGTTCTGCCTCACGGCACATGTGGGGGTGTGTACACAGGAATTTCCTGTTTTGATGCTGCGGTTAGTCACGTGACCAGGAAGTTACGATTTAAGATTCCCTCTCAGCCATGCGGCAGGGTGTCAGCCATTACACAGAGTACAAAATGGTGGCACAAAGAGCGTCCCCGTGAAGAAATATGCAACTGTTCATTGTGGGACTTTAAGAAGCATTGTCTCGAAGTTCGTGTATGTTCTTATAATACTGGGAATGCTGTTATAATATTAGAATGGCCATTATAATGCTGTAAATGCCTTTATAATGCTGTTAAATTGTTATGATAAATATGAGGCCTAGTTAACAACGAAGCCTGCCACTTGCCTTATTGTGAATGTTACTTGTAATTGAATTAGTCGAGTCAGACTTGTACCCATGTAACCTTATTGCGATCTTGAGAGCAAGGATGACGATATATCTCATCCACAGTTCAGTATTATGTGTAGTGCTGTACATTTAGGCTGCAGTATGATGATTACACGATGTGTGATGCCGCCGCCACGAAGCCGTTCGGCAGGCGCCCAAATCCCCGACCTCGCCACCACCAAGCAGCGGAGCCAACCCCGCGTCCCCCTCACCTCACCTCACACGAACACACCCGCACGCATTTTCCCCCGCCCATAGAGCTGGACGGGGAGGTCACCTGGCCGACCGGTTTTTATCCGAGAAACCCTTATCGGGGTTAACTCTCACGGTTTCCGGCGATCAGGGAATTGGACGACCTCCCCCGTGCTACGTTGCGCCGCGGCGCTGCGACCAGCCTTAATATGGTGTGGTCGCGGCGTGGGGCATTCGGCCACCGCGGTGGAGGCGCATTTCCCCCCACACACACCCCCACGGGTCGACGAGACAGGCGGAGGAGGGGGGGGACAGCATAAATAGCGGGACCGCATGGGCTCTGGCGGATAGTCATGGAGGGTTTGGGAACATTACGCTTGAGCGCGCAGACCCCATTGTTAGGATGGGTAAGGGATTAATTAGGATGTACGCCGCCAACGCCGCTCACTGATTAGCATATCAAAAGCGCCCGGAACCGCCGTGCGCGGGCTCGAGGTGCACGAGCCACTTGTTCAGCGCAGCATCCCTTTGAGGTAGGGAGGATAAAAAGGGGGGCGCAAAGGGGAAATCGCTCTCTTCTCTCCAGGCCAGCGGACCAGCAGCAGCTCCAGCCAGCGACCCGAACGTCCGTGCGACGCATCGAGGTACGCTGTTAGCGCAGAGAGCAGCGAACCTCCGCGGGCACCAAACAGTGAGTGGGGAGGTGAAGTAGGATAATAGCTGATAAATAGGGAATAGGTACAGGTTTAGTGGAATAGGCCAGCCTCGTCGACTCACGGATTCAACATTAGTTACCAGGTAATAAATCATTAATAGCGAAGCGTGGTCTCGCGTGATCTTGTCGTGCAGTGTGAGCGTGTGAGTGCGCGTGTGTACGCAGTGATTCTGTAGTGCTGCGGCTCGCCTAGGGGGAGCGCTGCGCAGAGCGGTGCGAGAGTGGGTGTCGCGTGTGTTCACTCCGTGTGAGATACAGGTGCGCGATCATAACTGGCGTAGTCGGTGTGGAGTTGGAGTGCACGGAGCGGTGTGTGTGTGTGTGCATACGTTCGTTACGTGTCGGATACGGATGCGCATTGGTAACGTGCCGCACAGGGCTATACGGCGAGCACGGCGTTTGATTGACGATGATGTGCGCACGTATGCTCGCAGCGTGGGAGCGCGGCGCGAGGCTGTAACAGTAGGGGCGTCGCGTTCGAATGCCGGCGAAACCGTAGCGGGTAATAGGGAGGTGGGGCAACGTAAACGGAATAGGGGATGCAGGCGGGAGGGACCCCGGGGGCCCACGGCCCCCACAGATGTGCCCTTACTTAACATAGTAGTTTATTCTCTTGTATAGCTATTCAGTACTAATTTAGGTGCCTGGTCCATCCAGGATCTATTGTTGAGTTTCATGTTATCTAAAAGAATGTTATGATGCTGTAGTGTTCATTCATTGTATTGATATTTCCAAGTATTAACAGATGCTGTATTTGTGCTGTTTTTCCATCAGTTTAACCTCGTTCAATTAATTAAATACGTTTGGAGTCGGATGTTCACCCTGGCTTTGAAGGTTTATTGAATGCGAGGTTATCTACTCGGATAGTGGTGCAACGCAGCGCACAGCGAGGCCGAGACATTCATCATCATCGCCATCACTGCCCTCTCCCTGCCTCTCTCCGTGATTCCTCCTAGCCCACCACCTCCTCCTCGCTTTGAAGTCTCCTCGTCCAATTATTAGGATCTCGTGCGCACAGCTGTGTCCACGCGAGGTCGTGTGGGACACGAGGATGTGGACGAGGTGACAGACCGAGACACAGATAGACACAGAGAGAGAGAGACAGAGGGGTAGAGACCTGTGGAGACGGGAGACAGGGAGGGAGACAGGCGTGACCAGGCAGAGACACGGAGAGGTACACGAGGACACAGACACGCGTACGCAGGGACACGGGAAAACAAAGGAGGGAGGGAAAGAGAGACACACATGAGAGAGAGGGAGCGAGAAGTAAAATGAGACGGGGAGACAAGGAGGGGAGGTGGAGAGAGGGAGAGAGACCGGGACGAGGGAGGGAAGCTGAAATTCCGGGGGGGGGGGGGGCGGGGGATGCAGAGACAGAAAAGCTTTGTAGATGCGGACATAGAGTGAGCGAGAGACAGGGAGACACAAGGAGACCGGGAGAGACACGGAGGGAAGGAGCCACAGGGACACAGACAGGGGGGAGAGACAAGATACACGGAGACAGAGGGAGGTCGACAGGGAGGCTGAGAGACACGGGGAGCTGCACGTGGAGAGGGTGGAGTGAGGGAGGGAGCGGTGGCGGGGGCGCCTGGGAACAGGTGGTGGTGGGACCGAGTTGAGTGGCCGGGGATGAGACGGGCGGTAGAAGTCTCATTTCCTGGGATAATTGAAGGGGGAGGGGGGGGGGTAAGGCTGGAGAAGGAGGTGAAGGAAGATACAAATAAGAGAGGTGGCCCAGCGGGTTCACAATGGTCGTCTCGGGAGACACTGAGACGCTGAGACACTGGGACACTGAGACACTGGGACACTGAGACTCTGATACACTGAGACACTGAGACACTGGGACACTGAGACACTGGGACACTGAGACACTGAGACACTGGGACACTGAGACACTGAGACACTGGGACGCTGGGACGCTGGGACGCTGAGACGCTGAGACACTGGGACACTGGGACACTGAGACACTGAGACGCTGAGACACTGGGACACTGGGACACTGAGACATTGAGACACGACTCGATGTTCCATTCGCCCGAGTTGTGACCAAAAAAGACGGCGGTGAAACGAAGAACTGCGCTTCACCGTCGGTTGTTAATCCGCTGAGTCTCAAGACTTCATTTTTGAGAAGGGGCCTACGAGCTGAGACGCGTGACATAGCCGTCTCTCTAACTCCACTGCTGGATGAGGGCCCTCCCTACGCCGCGCGAGTTGCGGGGGGTTATTTCTTGACCAGACTTCCCCACGCCGGTCAGGGCAGGTTGCTGAAGGCGAGGAGCATAGACTTGGACTTTGAACTTCTTTCGCACCGTACGTAGCCAACCATGCGATGCGGAGGTGGATGGATATTTGGTGCATTGCCCTCCACCGTCTCGGAGTACAGCACGAACTTCGACACCACCGTTGCCCCAACTGGATGCCAAACACAAACACACGAACATCCATCTCTAGGTGATCCATCAACCCCACCCTCATATCGCCTGGGTGGCTCAGAGGTCTGAGACACTGAGCTGGTACCGCGCAGATCGATGGGTTCTAATCAGGGTTCTAGTCGCCAGACTGGAGACCCATAGACTCACATAGAGACCCATAGACTCACATAGAGACCCATAGACTCACATAGAGACCCATAGACTCACATACAGACCCATATACTCACATAGAGACCCATAGACTCACAGAGAGACCCATAGACTCACATAGAGACCCATAGACTCACATAGAGACCCATAAACTCACATAGACACCCATAGACTCACATAGAGACCCATAGGCTCACATAGAGACCCATAAACTTACATGAAGACCCATAGACTCACATAGACTGGGTTGTCATTAAACCGGTTTCTCAAAGCACAGATGGTCACCAGTGACTGCACAAAAATCACATCACGTAAGAGTAGTTTTTTATTCTATTTCATAAAATTAGTTTATGATTTTTTTTCATTTAATTTCCCTACAATCCAACTCTTGGGAATTAAAGATATTGTTTTGACTGTCACATTGGGTTGATGGTTGGTTGATGGTTGTCATGCAGAGCGGCTGGGAGATTGCTGCTCCCCGCTACTGTGTGGTGGGTCAGAGGTCAGGTTAACGAATCTCAGAGGTAGCTCTGTAGCATCGACTTCCACGGACCATTCTCTAACACTAAGGCCCGTATTCTTAGTCGCGTTTCGGCTCTGGCTCAGTCTCTAACACTCAGGCTCAGTCTCTAGCACTCAGGCTCAGTCTCTAACACCCAGGCTCAGTCTCTAGCACTCAGGCTCAGTCTCTAACACCCAGGCTCAGTCTCTAACACCCAGGCTCAGTCTCTAACACTCAGGCTCAGTCTCTAGCACTCAGGCTCAGGCTCAGTCTCTAACACTCAGGCTCAGTCTCTGACACTCAGGCTCAGTCTCTAACACTCAGGCTCAGTCTCTAACACTCAGCCTCAGTCTCTAACACGCAGGCTCATTCTCTAGCACTCAGGCGCAGTCTCTAAAACTCAAGACTCAGTCTCTAACACTCAGGCGCAGTCTCTAACACTCAGACTCAGTCTCTAACACTCAGGCTCAGTCTCTAGCACTCTGACTCAGTCTCTAACACTCAGGCTCAGTCTCTAACACTCAGGCTCAGTCTCTAACACTCAGGCTCAGTCTCTAGCACTCAGGCTCAGTCTCTAACACCCAGGCTCAGTCTCTAGCACTCAGGCTCAGTCTCTAACACCCAGGCTCAGTTTCTAGCACTCAGGCTCAGTCTCTAACACCCTGGCTCAGTCTCTAACACCCAGGCTCAGTCTCTAACACTCAGGCTCAGTCTCTAGCACTCAGGCTCAGGCTCAGTCTCTAACACTCAGGCTCAGTCTCTAACACTCAGGCTCAGTCTCTAACACTCAGTCTCTAACACTCAGGCTCAGTCTCTAACACTCAGGCTCAGTCTCTAGCACTCAGGCTTAGTCTCTACCACTCTGGCTCAGTCTCTAATACTCAGGCTCAGGCTCTGGCTCAGTCTCTAACACTCAGTCTCTAGCACTCAGGCTCAGTCTCTAATACTCAGTCTATAGCACTCAGGCTCAGTCTCTAACACTCAGGCTCAGTCTCTAATACTCAGGCTCAGTCTCGAACACTCAGGCTCAGTCTCTAACACTCAGGCTCAGTCTCTAACACTCAGGCTCAGTCTCTAGCACTCAGGCTCAGTATCTAACACTCAGGCTCAGTCTCTAACACTCAGGCTCAGTCTCTAACACTCAGTCTCTAGCACTCAGGCTCAGTCTCTAACACTCAGTCTCTAGCACTCAGGCTCAGTCTCTAACACTCAGTCTCTAACACTCAGGCTCAGTCTCTAACACTCAGGCTCAGTCTCTAACACTCAGTCTCTAGCACTCAGGCTTAGTCTCTAACACTCAGGCTCAGTCTCTAATACTCAGGCTCAGTCTCTAATACTCAGGCTCAGTCTCTAACACTCAGGCTCAGTCTCTAACACTCAGGCTCAGTCTCTAACACTCAGGCTCAGTCTCTAACACTCAGTCTCTAGCACTCAGGCTCAGTCTCTAACACTCAGTCTCTAGCACTCAGGCTCAGTCTCTAACACTCAGGCTCAGTCGCTAACACTCAGGCTCAGTCTCTAACACTCTGGCTCAGTCTCTAGCACTCAGGCTCAGTCTCTAATACTCAGGCTCAGTCTCTAACACTCAGGCTCAGTCTCTAGCACTCAGGCTCAGTCTCTAACACTCTGGCTCAGTCTCTAGCACTCAGGCTCAGTCTCTAATACTCAGGCTCAGTCTCTAGCACTCAGGCTCAGTCTCTAGCACTCAGGCTCAGTCTCTAACACTCAGGCTCAGTCTCTAACACTCAGGCTCAGTCTCTAAAACTCAGTTTCTGGCTCAGTCTCTAACACTCAGGCTCAGTCTCTAACACTCAGGCTCATTCTCTAGCACTCAGGCGCAGTCTCTAACACTCAGACTCAGTCTCTAACACTCAGGCGCAGTCTCTAACACTCAGACTCAGTCTCTAACACTCAGGCTCAGTCTCTAGCACTCTGACTCAGTCTCTAACACTCAGGCTCCGCCTCTAACACTCAGGCTCAGTCTCTAACACTCAGGCTCAGTCTCTAGCACTCAGACTTAGTCTCTAGCACTCTGGCTCAGTCTCTAATACTCAGGCTCAGGCTCTGGCTCAGTCTCTAATACTCAGTCTCTAGCACTCAGGCTCAGTCTCTAATACTCAGTCTCTAGCACTCAGGCTCAGTCTCTAACACTCAGGCTCAGTCTCTAATACTCAGGCTCAGTCTCGAACACTCAGGCTCAGTCTCTAACACTCAGGCTCAGTCTCTAACACTCAGGCTCAGTCTCTAGCACTCAATCTCAGTCTCTAACACTCAGGCTCAGTCTCTAACACTCAGGCTCAGTCTCTAACACTCAGTCTCTAGCACTCAGGCTCAGTCTCTAACACTCAGTCTCTAGCACTCAGGCTCAGTCTCTAACACTCAGTCTCTAACACTCAGGCTCAGTCTCTAACACTCAGTCTCTAGCACTCAGGCTCAGTCTCTAACACTCAGGCTCAGTCTCTAACACTCAGGCTCAGTCTCTAGCACTCAGGCTCAGTCTCTAACACTCAGGCTCAGTCTCTAACACTCAGGCTCAGTCTCTAACACTCAGGCTCAGTCTCTAGCACTCAGACTTAGTCTCTAGCACTCTGGCTCAGTCTCTAATACTCAGGCTCAGGCTCTGGCTCAGTCTCTAATACTCAGTCTCTAGCACTCAGGCTCAGTCTCTAATACTCAGTCTCTAGCACTCAGGCTCAGTCTCTAACACTCAGGCTCAGTCTCTAATACTCAGGCTCAGTCTCGAACACTCAGGCTCAGTCTCTAACACTCAGGCTCAGTCTCTAACACTCAGGCTCAGTCTCTAGCACTCAATCTCAGTCTCTAACACTCAGGCTCAGTCTCTAACACTCAGGCTCAGTCTCTAACACTCAGTCTCTAGCACTCAGGCTCAGTCTCTAACACTCAGTCTCTAGCACTCAGGCTCAGTCTCTAACACTCAGTCTCTAACACTCAGGCTCAGTCTCTAACACTCAGTCTCTAGCACTCAGGCTCAGTCTCTAACACTCAGGCTGAGTCTCTAACACTCAGGCTCAGTCTCTAGCACTCAGGCTCAGTCTCTAACACTCAGGCTCAGTCTCTAACACTCAGGCTCAGTCTCTAGCACTCAATCTCAGTCTCTAACACTCAGGCTCAGTCTCTAACACTCAGGCTCAGTCTCTAACACTCAGTCTCTAGCACTCAGGCTCAGTCTCTAACACTCAGTCTCTAGCACTCAGGCTCAGTCTCTAACACTCAGTCTCTAACACTCAGGCTCAGTCTCTAACACTCAGTCTCTAGCACTCAGGCTCAGTCTCTAACACTCAGGCTCAGTCTCTACCACTCTGGCTCAGTCTCTAATACTCAGGCTCAGGCTCTGGCTCAGTCTCTAACACTCAGTCTCTAGCACTCAGGCTCAGTCTCTAATACTCAGTCTATAGCACTCAGGCTCAGTCTCTAACACTCAGGCTCAGTCTCTAATACTCAGGCTCAGTCTCGAACACTCAGGCTCAGTCTCTAACACTCAGGCTCAGTCTCTAACACTCAGGCTCAGTCTCTAGCACTCAGGCTCAGTATCTAACACTCAGGCTCAGTCTCTAACACTCAGGCTCAGTCTCTAACACTCAGTCTCTAGCACTCAGGCTCAGTCTCTAACACTCAGTCTCTAGCACTCAGGCTCAGTCTCTAACACTCAGTCTCTAACACTCAGGCTCAGTCTCTAACACTCAGGCTCAGTCTCTAACACTCAGTCTCTAGCACTCAGGCTTAGTCTCTAACACTCAGGCTCAGTCTCTAATACTCAGGCTCAGTCTCTAATACTCAGGCTCAGTCTCTAACACTCAGGCTCAGTCTCTAACACTCAGGCTCAGTCTCTAACACTCAGGCTCAGTCTCTAACACTCAGTCTCTAGCACTCAGGCTCAGTCTCTAACACTCAGTCTCTAGCACTCAGGCTCAGTCTCTAACACTCAGGCTCTAGCACTCAGCTCAGTCTCTAACACTCAGGCTCAGTCGCTACACCTCAGGCTCAGTCTAGCACTCAGGCTCAGTCTCTAACACTCAGGCTCAGTCTCTAATACTCAGGCTCAGGTCGCGAACACTCAGGCTCAGTCCTCTAACACTCGAGGCTCAGTCTCTTAACACTCAGGCTCAGTCTCTAGCACTCAATCTCAGTCTCTAACACTCAGGCTCAGTCTCTAACACTCAGGCTCAGTCTCTAACACTCAGTCTCTAGCACTCAGGCTCAGTCTCTAACACTCAGTCTCTAGCACTCAGGCTCAGTCTCTAACACTCAGTCTCTAACACTCAGGCTCAGTCTCTAACACTCAGTCTCTAGCACTCAGGCTCAGTCTCTAACACTCCAGGCTGAGTTCTCTAACACTCAGGCTCAGTCTCTAACACCCAGGCTCAGTCTCTAACACCCAGGCTCAGTCTCTAACACTCAGGCTCAGTCTCTAGCACTCAGGCTCAGGCTCAGTCTCTAACACTCAGGCTCAGTCTCTGACACTCAGGCTCAGTCCTCTAACACTCAGGCTCAGTCTCTAACACTCAGCCTCAGTCTCTAACACGCAGGCTCATTCTCTAGCACTCAGGCGCAGTCCTCTAAAACTCAAGACTCAGTCTCTAACACTCAGGCGCAGTCTCTAACACTCAGACTCAGTCTCTAACACTCAGGCTCAGTCTCTAGCACTCTGACTCAGTCTCTAACACTCAGGGCTCAGTCCTCTAACACTCAGGCTCAGTCTCTAACACCCAGGCTCAGTCTCTAGCACTCAGGCTCAGTCTCTAACACCCAGGCTCAGTTTCTAGCACTCAGGCTCAGTCTCTAACACCCTGGCTCAGTCTCTAACACCCAGGCTCAGTCTCTAACACTCAGGCTCAGTCTCTAGCACTCAGGCTCAGGCTCAGTCTCTAACACTCAGGCTCAGTCTCTGACACTCAGGCTCAGTCTCTAACACTCAGGCTCAGTCTCTAACACTCAGGCTCAGTCTCTAACACTCAGGCTCAGTCTCTAGCACTCAGGCTTAGTCTCTACCACTCTGGCTCAGTCGCTAACACTCAGGCTCAGTCTCTAGCACTCAGGCTCAGTCTCTAACACTCAGGCTCAGTCTCTAATACTCAGGCTCAGTCTCGAACACTCAGGCTCAGTCTCTAACACTCAGGCTCAGTCTCTAACACTCAGGCTCAGTCTCTAGCACTCAATCTCAGTCTCTAACACTCAGGCTCAGTCTCTAACACTCAGGCTCAGTCTCTAACACTCAGTCTCTAGCACTCAGGCTCAGTCTCTAACACTCAGTCTCTAGCACTCAGGCTCAGTCTCTAACACTCAGTCTCTAACACTCAGGCTCAGTCTCTAACACTCAGTCTCTAGCACTCAGGCTCAGTCTCTAACACTCAGGCTCAGTCTCTAACACTCAGGCTCAGTCTCTAACACCAGGCTCAGTCTCTAACCCCCAGGCTCAGTCTCTAACACTCAGGCTCAGTCTCTAGCACTCAGGCTCAGGCTCTTCTCTAACACTCAGGCTCAGTCTCTGACACTCAGGCTCAGTCTCTA